>NC_084958.1:23864331-23876831 GCF_949316205.1 Platichthys flesus | reverse complement strand
GTTCTAAGATATGAGCTCTTGTAGGTTCTGGTTAGAATTCTTTAAATTGTCTGTAAATATTAACTGAGTAAAGGTCAATCTTATGTTTAATGATTACAGTGAAGCCTGTTTGTGTTTCAACAGTTTGGATGTTTTGTCTGATTCCTCTAGTCTCGACTGAAAATGAATCCTGAGTCCAGCAGAACGATGGAGATGGCAGCACTCGGCCGGCCTTTCAGCCTCGGGATGCTGTACGACTGCCGCCAAGATTCTCTCATCCCTGGTAAAGATTCACACGTTACCAGATGTGATTGTATTCTGCCATTTTTTTAGAAATCAATACGTAGACGGGGAACCAACCACATTTCAAAATAAAAAACTGTGGACTTATTTATTAGGCCCAAATCAGCAGTGCAAGTTAAAGGGACATGTCAAAGTAAAGGAAAGAAGAGTTTTCATAATATTACATCACATGTCACTTGGCAGATGCTTTTATCAAAAGTAACTTACCAACCGTGCATGTAACCTCTATCAGGGGCCATTTAGGTTCAGTATCTTGCCCAAGGACAATTCAGGATGCAGATGGGGAAGACTGAGGATGGAACCGTCAACCTTCTGGTTGGAGAATGACCACTCCACCCCCCAGCCACAGCCGAGAGTAAAGTCATAATTATATGACAGTATAATTCTTAATATTCATATTTTCCCTTGGGATCAATACGATTATTTTAATCCATTGACCCAATCTTATGAAAATTACGAGAAAAAAGGCAAATACATTTAAAAAAATTAAGAAAATACAAAATAATAAAATAACCACGAAGAAGAACTGGTCATAACCCAGACGTGAGCAACGATAACGTCAAAGTCGACAAAACATTTCTTCCTCCACTAAAGAGACAGTCTCTACGGAAGCGTACTGCATTGACTTGAAAAAAGAACAAATTAGATAATTATCTCGGAAGAACAGGGAAAGAAGCCGACATGCTTTTATTTTGAAAGTGAAATTCCTGTAAAGACTCAGACTTCTTGTTATGAATCTGTAACTTCACAAAGGAAAAGTTGTATGTTTTAGATTTAACATTTAGATTTAGATTTCAAATTTAGATTTCACATTTAGATTTAGATTCAAATTTAGCATTTAGATTTAGATTTAGCATTTAGATTTAACATTTAACATTTAACATTTAACATTTAACATTTAACATTTAAGTGTAACATTTAACATTTGGATTTAAATATTTAAAATATCTCAAAGTTGAAAAATATTGTTGTAAATGTGCAAAAAAGTGACTCTCAAAAATTCACACCAGTTTTTTAAACATGGTTTGAAGCTAAATGTGACAAAATGTTGCTGCTTTACAAACGGCACCCCATACTGAAGAGGCACAAGCTCTCACGGTGTTGTTTAGGGAAGTTTCAAATAAATCTGAAAACCTCAGGTAAAGTCTTGACTGTCTTTCGGGGGACATGCTACAGATAGATGAAGGATAGTTTTAATTTTTGTCCATTGGTTAATGGCTTTATTATGAAAGGTTGATGTATTGTTCCTGTTATAAGCAGGGTGTTGGTTGGGACTCTTGTTTTGAAAGGGGTTCTAACGGAAAGCGGTTCAATCGATAGAGAAAAATATGAAGGAAAGTAAAAGGGTGTGAGGGTTAGTAGGGTTAGTAGAGTTAGGGTTCGTAGGGTTAGGGTTAGTAGGGTTAGTAGGGTCCGTAGGGTTAGTAGGGTTAGTAGGGTCTGTAGGGTTAGTAGGGTTAGTGTTAGTATCCCGATTCAATAACCATCTCTCGTGTCCTTCCGGCTGAGGCCTCCTGACAGTATAAGAGAACAAACATTAGTCTTTTGTAGTTCACTGTTATTTATTCAGAAAAAGAGTCTGACAGAATTAAGAGACGCTGTATGTCACTTTAAAAATAAAAGCATGTAAAAAAAGCTCTGTTTTTCTGATTATTAGTTTTTCCTGTTTTTCCGAGATAATTATATCGGAAAAACTATTTTTTCTTTCTTTTTCAAGTGAATGCAATATGCTTCCGTAATTCTATGTGTTTGTGGTTCTTTCTTCTCTCAACAGTCACAATCTGTTTCTGACGATCTTGTCGAGCGAATGAAGCTAAACTTTAAGTATTTCGTTTAACGAGATGCTGCACATTCCTCGTTTTAACACAAGAGACAAACTGATCGACTGATGTTCATGACACAAAGACTAATAATGTGGTTTTATTCTCATAAATTTACAAATTCTTTTCTTGAAATATTACAATGAAACTGCAGATTTTTTTCTTTCAACTTTGTCCCAATACTCCTTCATACTGTTGAGATTCAGTTTTCATTGTTACTCTTCAATTGTGTTGTCCCTCATAAATCCAACTTTGGTGACATATGTTACGTTTATAGAAAATGTATTTGATTCCAGCATTTCATCCATGTTTACTCGTGTGCAGACTTCTTCCATCCGGCTCTTTTGGTGCATTGCAGAATACTTTGACTAGTTACTGCCCCCTGCTGGTTAGTGGAATAGTGTGACAGTATTAGTGGGGTTGTGTATTGTGTGATCAGCCTGAACTTGAAGGTGGATCCCGGTCCATAGTTAGGGAACCAATATGGCAGCATGTTAGGTTGTATGTGAGTTTCTCTCTCTGTCTTTGTTCATTTTTTGTTCATTTTTTGCGCTATTTTGTTTCGGCTACTCATTGAGCACACTGGATTTAAGGATATTATCATTCATCACATGAAATGAATGCGGACTACCTGGACTCTGAAGGGCTAGAACAAAGGCAGCAGTAGCGGCCTTGCTAACTCCCAAGGCCTCAGCAGCAGCAGCAGTAGTAGCCTTGCTAACTCCCAAGGTCTCAGCAGTAGCAGCAGTAGCTGCCTTGCTAACGTCTCAAGCCCCTAGCAGCATCAGCAGCCTTGCTAACATCTCAAGGCCCCAGCAGCAGCAGCCTTGCTAACATCTCAAGGCCCCAGCAGCAGCAGCTAGCATAGTAAACTCAGTAATTTAAAGACAATGGCATTTTTCTTAACTTTAGTATGTTTGTTGACATTTTGAGACCTGACTCCAAGGAATTTCCCCTTGGTGAGTACCACTAGCTATGTGTCGAGCATGCAAGACACTTACTATAGTGGCACTAATGCTAATGTTGCTGGGCATTTTCAGCAACCACAGTCTGATTTGGTCTGGGCCTCAAACCTGTGGTCGGACCCACCTAGGTACTTACCTAAACTTCTATGTTTTTTTACATTATATAATCTTACTCTTTCCCTTAAGGACAGGCATTGCCTGGCTTTAACCCATAAAAAAACTGCTTCAAAATGTAATGTGAGACGAGCAGTGATAATTGTACTACTCTTACTTCTGTCTGGAGATGTGCAATCAAACCCTGGTCCTGAATTGCAATGTATCCAGACTCCCGCTGATTTTAAATTAATGTCTGGTCTCAAATGTATTCATCTTAATGTGCGCAGCTTAGTACCAAAGATGGACATGGTCAGAATTTGGGTTAGATCAACAGATGCAGACATTGTGGTCATCTCAGAAACTTGGCTGACAAAATCTATTACAAATGAAGACATTAGCATACTCGGATACAATGTTTATCGTAGTGATAGGCCCAAGAAAGGCGGTGGTGTAGCCATTTTCGTTAAATCAAGATTTGATGCTTCAATTGTTTTGTCTGAGTCTATCTCTAAGCAATTCGAATTTTTGGCATTGAAGGTGGAAATAGCAAAGTCCCTCTCTATGACTGTTGTCGGGTGCTATAGGCCTCCATCTGCCACAAAGGAGGCATTATCGTCATTGCAGCATCTTTTGCCCAAATTAAATTATAATGAGCTTTTAATGGCTGGAGATCTGAATTGGGACTGGCTAAATGCAGTTTCAGATGGATTTAAATCTTTCTGTGACTCTATTAATCTTATCCAGCTGGTCAACCTACCTACAAGGCCAAATCTTAAAAAATCAGAAAAGTCCACTTTGATTGATCTAATTCTCACAAATGTTCCTCATAAATTCTTATCCTTGGGAGTTTTCTGCAATGATTTGAGTGATCATTGTGTTGTTACTATTTGCAGGGACACAAAGATCCCCAAACGTAAACCACGCATTATTTTCAAGAGGAATTTAAAAATGTTTAATGAACAGGCTTTTCATCATGATTTGTCTTTGGTAAATTGGGGACACATAGGTCTTTTGCCGGACGTGGAGTTAGCTTGGACATTCTTTAAGGAACACTTTGTGAAAATTGTAAATAAACATGCCCCCATCGGGAAATTCAGGGTTAAGGGACGAGATAATCCGTGGTTTTCCCCAGAGTTGTCAGATACCATCCATCGACGTAATGTGGCATGGGCCAAAGCCAGAAAAAGTGATTTTGCCTCTGACTGGTCTATTTTCAGGCAACTAAGGAACAAATGCACTATTATTATTATTAAAAAGGCTAAATCTGAATATTATTTATCTGTCACAACTGAGAACCTTAATAATCCACAGAAATTTTGGAAAGTAATTAAATCTATATCTGTAAGTAAAAGTCCTCCGGCTCTTCCGATATTTGTTCTAAAAGACTCGGTCCCAGTCTATGATAGAACTGAGGTTCTAAATTGTTTTAACAATCATTTTGTATTATCTGGTTCTTTGTTTGATTCTACGGGAGCTGCCCCTGTGTTTCCCTGCACAGAAGCTCCAAGGTTTTCAGGAGAACCCTTTAATTTCTTATCTTTTACTGTGCAGCAAGTGCATCAAGCCCTCAAAACGTTGGCTAGCAGAAAATCCCCTGGACCTGATTTAATAGAGCCCTACTTTTTAAAAATAGCAGCTGATTTTGTAGCACAGCCTCTTACAATCCTTTTTAATCTCTCAATTGAAAACAAAGAAATTCCATCTGTTTGGAAGTCAGCTTTTGTTACCCCCTTATTAAAAGGAGGTGATCCAGCAGCTTTAACCAACTACAGGCCAATATCAAATCTGTGTGCCTTGTCAAAAATTCTTGAATCTCTTGTGTGTGATCAGTTAAAAGAGTTTCTAACATTTAATGATCTTCTCTCAAAACTGCAATCAGGCTTCAGGAAAAAACACAGTACCATCACTGCAGCTACAAAAGTGATCAATGATATATTAGTTGCTCTTGATAAGAAGCAGCACTGTGCTTCACTTTTTATTGATCTGTCAAAGGCTTTTGACACTGTGGACCATGCTGTTTTAAAGCATAGGCTTTTTTGCTTGGGTTTGTCAAATCATGTAGTTTCCTGGTTCACAGATTATTTGAATGACAGGACTCAGTGTATTAAATATGATGGTCTGTGTTCTGAATTTGTGAGTGTCCACAAGGGCGTGCCACAGGGTTCAATATTAGGACCCCTCTTGTTCATTATGTACATTAATGATTTGGGAAAAAACGTGTCAGATGCTAACATGCATTTTTATGCAGATGACACAATTATTTACTGTTTTGGATCAACTCCTGCTAGAGCTGTTGAATCTCTGCAGAAACCTTTTGATGCAGTCCAGCACACACTCCTGCAACTAAAATTAGTCCTCAACACTGAAAAAACTAAACAAATGTTGTTTTCAAACTCTAAGAAAGTACCTCAAACTGTCCCCACAGTGTCCACTCTTGAGGGAAATGTCATAGAGGTGGTTCATATCTATAAATATCTTGGTGTCTTGATTGATGATTCCCTCTCCTTCAAACCCCACATTGACAATCTTGTGAAGAAATTGAAACTTAAATTTGGCTTCTTCTTCAGGCACAAATTTTGTTTCTCTTTTGAGGTGAAAAAGCGGCTTGTCATTGCAACGTTTTTATCCAGTTTAGATTATGGAGATTTGATTTATATGAATGCCTCAGCTAAATGTCTATGTAAGATTGATGCTGTTTACCATGCTTCTCTGAGGTTTATCACTAACTGTAGAGCCCTGACCCATCACTGTGAATTGTATTCTCGAGTGGGTTGGCCCTCTTTGTCCACCAGGAGGCTGGGACATTGGTGCACTTTTATTTATAAGGCCATGCTTGATCTACTGCCATCATATATTTGTAATTTAATCACACAGAAAAGTGTTGCTTCTTACAGTCTGCGCTCAAACAATCAGATGCTTTTGTTAGTTCCATTGGCCCGCACTGAATCAGGAAAAAGGGCATTTGTCCACTCTGCTCCCACCACATGGAACTGGCTGCAAAAAGATTTTTCTAAATTAACCGAAATGATTTCTTTGAACGCTTTTAAATCTACGATGAGAGCATTTCAGACCACTTCTTTTACTTGTAGATGTTTTTTATGAATTTTAATTTACTTGTAACTGTTTTTTATCATTTTAATTTCTGTTTATATGTTGTGAGTGTAATATTATGAGTGTACATATGTTATTTGTTGCTGCCTCTTGGCCAGGACTCCCTCGGAAAAGAGGTTTTTAATCTCAATGGGACTTTCCTGGTTAAATAAAGGTCAAATAAAATAAAAAATGAACCCATTCAAGCTAGCATTAGCTGCTACGCTACAGGCACAGTCCAATCTTGTCATTGGCTACTTTAAGTAACATGTGATTGTAAGTGAAGAGGTCGGTTATCATGCAGTTCCCGCTCCTTCTTTCTCCACTGTGCACGTTAATCAGAAGGGTTTTCCTACCTGTCGTTATCTCTCGAATGTCAAAAGTTATTTATAAGCTGTTTTCAGGTGTGATGGTCGAAGTTTTGAGACAAACTACTGAGATAATATCCCTAAGCATTGCTAATAGCTAACTACGTGGCTAACTAATTAAATTATATGTTTTATACCAGCTGCCAGTGCTATGAGCCTAAAGTGTCAACAATAATTTACCGTGTCAGTGAACTCTAATTATGATGTTACACTGCCCACTAGTGGTAAAACTACACCATAGCAACACTATTAATAAAGCAGCTCAAAGACCCACATATCTTTAATTTCTTGTTTCTTAAAGGAACATTAGTCATTAGCTTAAATCAACCAACATATTAGTTAGTCTATATTCTCAAGAGTTAGCATGTCATGTAAATGATCGACAGTATCAGCGTTTGGTAGATGGCACCGGAGGATTAACATATTAACTCTCCTGTAATCCTTGTTTCTTTGATAAAGTCCAACTTAAAAGGAGAGAACTACAACTGCCAAGGTGCGGCATAGCTTGGCCACCAAAAAGCAATTGTTAGTTTTTGTTTTATAGAAACATCTTTTTAAGGGAAAGTTGAAAGAAGAAATACTTTTGTTGATTGTAAAATTATTCCTGCTTCCAAATACAAAGATGATGAGTCTTGTTGCTTTTAGTCTTTCTCTGTTTGAAAGGTAGTTTAACCACACGTCTTCTTTGTTGGCAGGACTGACTCTGTGGAACCCCGATGATCTCGGAAAAGATATGAGACAAAGACCAAAACCTAACAGCCATTTTGAGATAGTTGCATCTGAATCGATTGAGGACAAATCTTCAGCACTAAAGGTTGAAGCTTCTCTGAAAGCAAGTTTCTTGGGTGGACTGGTTGAGGTGGAGGGATCGGCCAAATACCTGAATGATCACAAGACATCCAGAAATCAAGCCAGAGTAACACTGAAGTCTGAAACTACCACTAAGTTCCAGGAACTGTCCATGAAACATCTCGGAAGAGGCAACGTGAAACATCCGTATGTTTTTGACAAAGGATTGGCAACACATGTAGTCACAGCTATTCTTTATGGAGCACAAGCCTTCTTTGTGTTTGATCGTGAGATGTCAGAAACAGAAGATCATCAGGACGTTCAAGGCAACTTGAAAGTGGCCATCAAGAAGATCCCATGCATCTCTATAGAGGGGGAAGGTTCCCTGAACATGGATGACAAAGATAAGGCAAATGTTGAGAAGTTTTCTTGCAAGTTCCATGGCGACTTTTCTCTTGAAAAGAATCCTGTGTCCTTTCAGGATGCCGTACAGGTCTATCAAAGCCTGCCAAAACTACTGGGATCCAATGGGGAAAAAGCAGTTCCAGTGAAAGTCTGGCTGTTGCCATTGACAAGTTTAGATTCTACTGCTGCTAAACTTGTTCGTCAGATAAGTGTAGGACTAGTTCAGGAAGCACAGACAGTCCTGGAGGACTTCAGTGAGCTGGAAATGAGGTGCAACGATGCCATGAGAACAACAACAGCACAGCAGTTTCCTCAGATTGGCAAAAAACTTAGAAGTTTTAAGGAAATGTGCTCTGTGTTCAAACTAGAATTCCAACGAACTTTATCATTGAAACTTCCATCTATACGAGGAGGAGGTGAAGAGGAGGCTGTGCTTGCAGAGATACTGATGAAGAGACACTCATCTCCGTTCAACAGCAAAAACCTGACTGAGTGGATGGACTGTAAAGAGAGAGAAATCTCCATTTTAAAGTCTTTCACCAAGATGATGAAAAACACAAAGACCATCTCATCACAGAATGGTCTAGATGAGGAGATTCTCAGTGCAGAGCAGGTCCTGTGTTTTGTTTTCACCTCACTGGGAAACGCTGAGTCATACCTCTCCGCTTTATCAAAATACTTAAAGGGAACCACAACACCTGACGACCCTCAAGATCCACAGACCTATGATGTAGAGAAGGAGCAGTGGTACCTTTCAAACAAAGTTCCTGATAAAATGAGGAAACAAGCAAAGCTCTTCAGTGATTTTGCAGAGGCCAACAAGGAGAACATGAACATAAAGTTCCTCATAGTGGGTTTGACAAATAAGACACAAAAAGGTTCAAGCATCTACCTTTATGATGAAGGCTCTTCTCTCAGTGAGAACTTTGAACCACCTTCAAAGCCTGAAAGTGTGAAAGCAAGTGACATAAACCACAACAGTGTGACCCTGAAGATCTCTCCACCCAGATCTGGAGCCGAGAACATCACGTCCTACTCTGTTGAGTACTCTGTCCATGGAGAGGATGGATGGACACAGAAGACGGCGTCAAAGGATGGAGACGTCACAGTGAGCGACCTGAGTCCTGACACAGAGTACGTGTTCAGATGCAGAGCTGTCACCTCAGTAGGTGTTGGACCAGTCAACGAGGTCAGTGGATACATTAGAACTCGGCCCTGCAGCCCTCCTGGAGAACCTCGAGTTGAACCAAACTCAAGTGAGATAACCGTTAGCTGGCAGAGACCTGCTGAGCTTGGACAAGATGTCCACATTCTGAGCTACATCGTGGAGTACGCCCAAGCAGACAAAGTGAGGAAAGCAGAAGATCTCCAGTGGAACCGAACAATGTCAGGAGCTGAGAAGGTGATCATATCAGAGCTTCTGTCAGAGACAGAGTATGTTGTCAGGGTCAGGTGTGACTGTGGTGCAGCTGGCAGAAGCAAGGAAAGCATCTCTGTGAACGTCTGCACAACAAAACGTCAATTTGCTCGTCTTGCAGATTACCTGAAACATACTAGCAAGACTAAAGATTGTGAATCCCCCTCAGTTTACAAACTGTCACTGAAAGAAGAAGATATTGATATAGATGGATGCAGAAGATATAACTTAGGTGAAGAAAGGATGAGGCAGAATCGTACTATCATGCTCCTCGGAGCGACCGGCTCAGGAAAGTCCACACTCATCAATGGGATTATCAACTACATTGTAGGTGTGGAGTGGAGGGACAATTTCAGATTTAAATTAATAGTGGAGGATCAGTGTAGATCACAAGCTGAGAGCCAGACTTCTGCAGTCACTGTGTACAAACTGAACCATCAGGAGGGGTTTAAAATCCCCTTCTCCCTGACTGTGGTGGACACTCCAGGGTTCGGGGATACGAGAGGAGTCGGAAGAGACAAGGAGATCACAGAACAAATCCGTAAGCTCTTCATCTCAGTCCATGGAGTCAGTGAGATTGACGCAGTGTGTTTCGTTACTCAGGCTTCTCTTGCACGACTGACAGCTACACAGAGATATGTCTTTGACTCTGTGCTGTCACTTTTTGGCAAAGATGTGGCAGAGAACATTGAGATGCTGGTGACTTTTGCAGATGGTAAGCAGCCACCAGTCCTTGAGGCAATCAACACCTCTGGAGTGCCATGTCCCAAAAATGACTTCGGACTTCCAGTTCACTTCAAGTTCAACAACTCGGCACTATTTGCAGACAACAGAGGCAGCAGTGACAGGGCCTGTGAGGAGGATTCAGATGATGATCACAACTTTGATGAAATGTTTTGGAACATGGGTTCCAAAAGTATGGAAAGGTTCTTCACTGCTTTGGGTAAAATGAAAACCAAAAGCTTGCAAATGACCCAAGAGGTTCTAAAAGAGCGAAAACAACTTGAAACAGCCGTTGAAGGTCTTCAGCCGCAAGTGAAAGCTGGACTAGCAAAGCTTCAGCAAATTAAAACAACCAAAGAAATGATAAAACAACATGAATCAGTCATGACTTCAAATGAGAACTTTGAGATAGAGACGAACTTCATTCAGCCCGTCAAGAAACCGCTCACAAATCGTGGACAGTTCCTCACCAACTGCCAGAGATGTTCAATGACCTGCCACCAACCCTGTGCAATCGAAGAGGATGATAGAAAAAGTGGCTGTTCATCTATGGATAAGGACGGGAGGTGCACCGTCTGCCCTGGAAAATGCATTTGGAACGTACATTTCAACCAGACATACAGTTGGGAGTATGTTCCAGTGAAACAGAAGCAGACCCTTCAAGACATAAAGAGCAAGTACGAGAAAGCTAAGCAAGAAAAGTTCAGTGTTAAGGAACTGATCGAGAGGCAAGAGGAAGAGATCTGTCACCTTCAGGACATGATGGTGTCTCTCATGGATCAGTCAGCTAACTCCATAACTCGTCTGCAAGAGATTGCCCTGAGGCCGAACCCCCTGACCACCCCCGACTACATTGACATGCTGATTGAAGGAGAGAAGTCCGAGGCTAAGGAGGGCTACCAGGCTCGAATCAAGTCTTTGGAGACAATGAAGGACAGAGCAACAATCATCTCCAAGGTCGCCAAACGAGACAAACTTAACAAAACGGACGAGCAGTTGTCTGAAGAAAGGCAGGAGACCAAAGAAAAGAAAGGATTGTTAAGTAAAGTGGTAAATTTCTTTGGGTTCTAAGTCTGCGTAGCCGTGTCAGGGGGGGGCCTCAATGATAATGACAAACAACATAGGAAGTACAGCTAATTATTAAGCTAGCGGTTCAACATGCTCATAGTTAATTTGATCTATGTCACATGCTACTGCTAATATCAACATTATTCTATTAGCATAGATACTGCTATCATAACAATGAATTGCATGGAAACAAGCTACAGCTGGTGTGAACATGCTAAATCACATGCTACACGTCAGGGTAACACACTAACTGTGTCTCCAAACTATTGCTTATGATTAAAAATCTGACCAACAAACTTTGAGTCACTCTTTAAGTATCATGAATATGCATTTTTATCTAAATTCATCCAACTGAAAGAAGATACACACGTGATGAAAACACATGTGAACATAAACATGAAGTAAACTGCTTATGATGCGTTTGTTGGACTTTTGTGATTTAAGGAGTTTTGATGTTTGGTGCAAAGTGAATAATTGTGTTACTGACACTGTATTCAGTTAAGTGATGGTTAAAACAAATGTGATGTAATCTGTACGGAACCCATCGACCCGAGAGGACGACGGAAAGTCTTCAGTCTATCAGATCGTTTCTTCTTTCATCAAATGTTATTGAACCAAGTGATTCTCAGTTTGTACTTTTGATTTAACTGATAAATCAGATTACAGCATATTTAACAAAATAAAGGTTTAAATTTAAGGTTTCTTGTTGTGATGTCTTATTTTAAGATTCTTATATTGGAAAAAAATCTGAGGACCTAGAGGACGTTAACTGTGTCTAATGAAAAAAGAACAAGCACTGATTTTTATTTATTCTCCAAATACTCTCATGCATTAAAACAGTTAAACTGCACCGTCTGATCAGAAAAAGCTTGAAATAAGAAAAATGTTCCGTAAATTCCAGTTTGTAACTGAGGCTTTGAATCAGTCATGACGTCACCTTCATGTGCTAGAGGAGAGAAGCAGGTCTAGGCAGGTGTTCTGAGATGATGCCGTTTATTTGAATTGAGGAATGTCACAGCGAGTCAACATGGAAGCTGCCTGACGTTCACCGACTCAACAGGTGGACAGAAGAACACAACACTGACAGCAGCTCAGCAGACAAACACACGTGTGGTCTTTGAATTTAATGAAAAAGTTACATATAGTATTTTGCAAGAAATTAATATTTCAGGTGAAACTCACACGGTTCTGTTTCTACGTCCAAGCAGTGAAACAGTGAAGCTGCCACAGCAACAGGCGTCACTTTAAAAACACAGTAAAGGTATTTTAACATGTTTGGAGTAAACACTGCAAAAAGTCAAACTTCCTCCATCAAATGACAAGAGGAGGTTTCACATGGTCTCATAGTAAATAATAATTATAATAATAATAATTCAATCAGGGAACTTCTGGGGAGAAAAGTACAAATCACTCAGATAAAAACTTGTGATTCTTGCTGCTGCAGATGTGGAACAAGTCTCCAACCTTTAACCCGACT
>NC_084958.1:23826831-23859331 GCF_949316205.1 Platichthys flesus | reverse complement strand
GTTACTGCATCATTTATTCTGTAAACATAAAAGCTGATCATCTTGTTTTATTGATCCAAACATCTTGAGACGGGGGGGGGGGGGGGGGGGGGGGGGATCTCTGACCTTCTGTTTCTTGTCCTTGTACATTTTTCCCAGCGTCAGGAAGTGCTCGATCAGAAACATGAAGTAGACTCCACCCAGAGCCGTCAGGCCCTTCCACACGGCGTCCATGTTCTCCTCGTGGTGGTCAGGTCCCTCCACGTCCGTCCCAGAGTCCTCATGGTGGTGGTGGTGTCCTCCCTGAGACTGGAGCACATGAACAACGAGGTGAGCAGAGGAACACGAGGGGGAAGCAGCTGGAGCTCAAACGGTCGGGGAGCTCCTGGGCTCGGCTCCGACTCACGTGGGGGATGAGATGAAGGAAGGCGTCGCCGCTCAGCGTGCCGACCGCCAGCGCCACCAGGAAGCTGAGGAGGAACTTGAAGAAATCTCTGTTCATGAGCGGGATGAGCAGGACGCCGAGGAGGGAGAGCAGGCTGATGATGGTGATGGAGACCAGCCCCCCCACCCACGCTGCAGCGCACAATCACACGTGTTAGTCCGACCACTGCTCAGGAAACATTTAGAAAATCAAGGATGAACTCTGACTAAAGCAAAGTGGATGAAAGTGGAACCTCAGATGTTTACCGGTTGTGATGCTCTTGCTGGTTTCTCCGGCCGTGCGCTCGCTGTGGTCTGACTGGTTGTGGTCGCCATGGTGACTGTGAGCATGTTTATGATGTTTATGGTCTGGAGAGAAATAAGCAGATTGTTTACTGGTGCTGGGGGGGGGGGGGGATTCTGCTGCGGATATCTTGTGATGTGTAACATTCCAAATCCCTCGAGGCGTTCATGAGATATCATTAAAAACATGAAAATATAAAACCGATGGCGATTGGCTGTCAGCGGTGCGAAGCCATCAGAATGTTTCTGATCATTGTTCTGATCAATGACTCATAGATTAATTAACAGATCATTTCATCTTCAGAGGGCCCAGCTGTCACATTGAAAACACTCAGTAAGAGAACTCCATCCAACCTGTGTCTCCATGTGTGGTGTCCTCTCCGTGCACGATGCACGCTCCAGAGTCGATCTGGTTGAGGAGGGCGGGGCAGAGGTAGCTGAAGTCTCCGAGGGTCACACCCCCCCCCTGAGACATCCCATGTGAGGAGAGGACACTGGACACGTTCAGGCACTGCAGATAAGACACAGAAACTCCATCAGGACCTCAATCAGGACCTCAATCAGGACCAAACTCTAGATCCAGCTTCTGGTTTGTGTTCAGACTGACTAACAGTTTGTTTGTTTCTGCTTCACATCAACACTGAATCCTCACGGAGCCAATAAACACGTGATTCACTCTGACCATCACACCATCTCCACCAGGACCAGGAAGTGGACCTTGTACCTCAACAGTCTCCTGGCTGTGGTTTCCATTGACGTGACCTTGATCATACTCTGGATCCTGGTCACTGGGTGCAGCTGCTTGTGTGTGGTTGTCGGTTCCCCGCCTGGCGGCAGCTCCGGTGGCTGGTGGACTGGTCCGGTCCAGGCTGCTGCCTTGCTTCAGGGCCAGCTGAGCAGTGTACACGGCCGTGGTGCCGACCTCCTGAGCTGCCGCCGTGCTCTTCTTGTCGTACAGGTTGTGATGGTTCTCCGTGTTCTCCACCTTCTTCCTCAGCGTGCCCTCTGGATTCTCCACGCTCGGAGGGAACTTCCCGGGCTGCGGGGGCTCGGCGTGGACATGCTTCTGGTGCCGCGAGTGGTTGTGGCCAGAGTGGTGATGGTGGTCATGGCTTTCGTGGTGATGGGGGTGGGGGTGGTGATGATGGTGGTGGTGACCGTGTCCTAGCTGCTCGTGATGCTGCACCATCACGGTCCGGACGCGATCCAGCCCCACGCTCTGCAGCAGACGCTTCAACCCGTCCAGAGAGATGGTGCCATTTTCTCCATATCTGTGAAGTTTAATAAAACATCACGATTAACTATCATCTGCAGAATGTGAGCAGATGAGTTTGGGAGATTCCACTCATCTTTGAAACACCTTCCAGGATCCAGTTAAACCTGTTCACGTGACCAGTAAAGTCAGCTGCTCACCTGCTGAACAAAGCCTCCAGGTGTCTCCTCTGGCTCTGCTCCGCCCTCTGCCTGTCCACCACCGCCGACACCACACCCACCCGGGCGTTCACCTCTGTGGGCGACTGGCTGCAGTCCGACCCGGCCGACAAGTCAGCGCCGGACAAACTCAGGGCGAGGAGGAGCATCACGGCCAGAGCGGCTCGAGTCTTCTCCTCAGCCATCGCCTGGGGCGGCAAAACCAGGATTGTTACCGACGGGTAAAGACGCCACCTGACGGGGGAGGAACACAAGATATGATCAGTTCCTTTATTAATCAGCTACTGATGTGATAAACACTTCATGGGTTCAGTCTCTGTTTAAAAAAAAATCTATCGATAATTAATATTTAGTTTTATAGGTTCACATGTTTTTCTCCTCATTTTATTATTTCTAATTGCTAGTAGCTAAGAAAGTGTACGTCACAGAATCAAGGCTAGAACAGGCAGAACGGTTCCTGCTTATCTGACTGGATATTACTCTTATCATTACTGGTTATTATACAATAACCCATTCTTCTATTCTAATGTGGAGATCTTCACCTGCAGTGTAAAGGACGTGGAGCTGGTGTTTGAAGAAGCATCAGAAGCTTCTGACTCGTTTCAGTGGATTAACGCTGTGACTGTATTAACTCGGTGTAGGTTCCATCGGGACGGGGGCTGGGGTCGAGTCCCGGGTCCAGGTGACCAGCCATCAGGCCATTAACAGACCAGTAGATCCCCTCTGTTGTGTCAGGTTAACGGGTCAAAGGACTAGTTAGCGTCTGTTTACCATCACAGCTAGTTAACTCTAGTTAGGGGGGGCAGCATGTTCACCGACACTGATGCTAACGCGCTTTATAACGGCGGGTTAGCTCTGTTAGCATCTTGCTAACCCGGGTGGTGCGGTGAGATTCCCCGGAGCGAGCGGACAGAGAGCATCTGCTGGGCGGCGAGCCACGGGGAAATCGAACCGTAACAACCCGCAGTGCCTCTGTCCCGGAACACGCACACACACACCGGGGTAAACAGACCCACGTTGGGGATGTGCGCTCCGCACCAGCCCGGTGCCGTGCGCTCAGCACCAGCCCGGTGCCGTGTGCACACAGCCGGCCAACCCGGAAACTGAGCCGTGCGGAGCGGGGCCACCTCCTCCCCGCCCGGGCCCGAAACACACCGGGGAACAGACCGTTACGAGTCCGGGGGCACTCACCGTGAACCGGGCTGCTGCGTTCCGTCCTCTCCCGGGGGCGTGTGAGGTCCGAGCGGGGCCGAGCTGCTCTCAGGTCCGGTAACAACGCTCCGGTGGAGGCTGGGGGAGGCGTTCAGGGGCTGTGGGAAATCTGAAGAACAGCTGGGACTGAAAGAGGCGAGAGAGAGACTGATGGAGAGAGAGACTGAGGGAGAGACTGAGAGAGAGAGAGACTGAGAGAGAATGACAGAGACAAGCAAAGAGACTGAGAGAGACTGTGAGAGAATCAGAGAGAATGAGAGAGAGAGACTGTGAGAGACTGAGAGAGAGAGAATGAGAGAGAGACTGAGGGAGAGAGATACGTTAAATGTTTATTCATTTCTCAAACCTGTCTTCTATGTAGTGACCAGCAGGGGCGACTCCACTGGTAGTTTATATAGTAGGTTATGATAAAACGACTCTACTTGTCCCTTTGTAACGTCAGTAATCATTGAGAGTCAAACAGACCATCAGTCAGTTGTTTTTTGTTCGTCAGTGCCTCATTCACCTTAGTGATCACGGTGTGGCTGTTCTGCACAGGCTGCACCTGAAGGCATCACAGGAGGCCTTGATGGAGGATGGCAGTTGGAACATGTGACCGGGCTGTGGTGCCATGTGATGGAGGAGCTGGTGTCAGGGGAACAGGATTAGTTCCAAACTCTCAGGCTACTTAAGTGTCTGGATCTTCTGTGCAGGAGGCCAGAAGAGACTCAGATGGTTTCACATCCAGTTGAGTCCAGAGTCCAGAGTGAGGTGGTCCTCGCCCTGATGGGAACAAGAGAAGAAGTCAGTGTGAGCCGTGTGGGTTGACCCTCAGGTTCAGCTTGTGCAGACGTGTCACCCTGAACCCTCGTGAGGTCTGAACCTCCCTGCCCCTCCACTGACGACCTCCGTCACTGCTGTCCTCCATGTTTGTTTTCACCGTGTGACTCCCGCCTCTTCGCTAGTTATGAGGAGCGTCGAACTCGAGTGACTCAGAGGTCTCATTGAACTCAGGTGGAGGTCGGACGGAGGTCATTAACCTCTCAGATCTTGGTCACGTGGGGGAAACAGACTGTGGAGACGTCCCAGCTCCACCTGCAGCTCCACAGACGAGGAGCAGACCTTGGTCAGGAAGAGCTTCTATCAAACATACATAAAGCGTTTGGTTGGGACTATTTTCGGCAGATGATGAATCCACATTTCCTGCAGAGTATTTGTGGCAGTATGATGCAGAGTTTCCACGATGATGGAACATGTCACAGACTGTGAGTCGGAGTGAGTCACTGTTGTGTTATGATAGATGTGAAGCAGGGGAGCTCTGCAGCTCAGAGACAAACACACAACCGATCCTTAGCAAACATTCACAGTTGGTTCGACTCTACACACAAGACACACCAAGAACAACACAGAACATCCCTGATCCCCTCATCCCCGTGTGGTGTGAGAACCTGACTGAGGCGCTGCCTCACGTGCTCACAGGTCGAGATGTGTGTACTCGGCCCGGGCGTGGAGGGTAAGGCCTCCTGGGAACCCCCCCCCCCCCCCCCTATCCCACGCTCTCATGTTCAAAGGAGCTGGAAGCTGCTCTCGCCCTCAAGAACAACGTTGGCTTCAGATCAGTCATGACCGCTGAATGAGGAGCAGGGATGTGTTCAAAGACACATCAACACAACCATTACAAAAATACACCAATCAAAACACAACAGGTTCTACTAAAATAATACAGTCAAATGATTCCCATTCAATTTGAAAATGTAAAAACACAACAAATGAATAGAAATATGACAAATACTACAAGATATACTACAAATACAAGAATATTTCATTACAAATACAATTAGAAAAGTATATAGTAGTATATAGAATTTACGTAAATGATTTACAGCAGAGTTTAAACACAGTAACACAACTTTCCTCGAAACGAGAGTGGTAGTTTAAACTTCCACAAGGGGGCGACCCTCCCCAAGTAAATGAATGTGTTTGTATATGTGTGTGTGCGTGTGTGTGTGTGCGTGTGCGTGTGTGTGTGTCTTGTAGTAAAAAAATACAAATACTACAGTAAAATAAAATAAACATCACAATAAAACCAAACAGCGAGTACGAAATTTATATAAATACCTAAAACACAAGAAAAATAAAAAGAATACAAAATTCTTGCAGAAACACACTACAGATACTGCAAAAAACAAATACTACAGTATATACAAACATAATATAAATTATAAAAATAACACAAAAATACTTGGTTCAAATTCTATGGATAATAAGTAAGTACTAAATAAAAAAGTATTGCCATTACAAAAAAACACTGTACTAGTATTATAAAACAGTTATTATCTACCAATACTTTGAAAATACTACGATGACTAAAAAACTACAAATACTTCAAATTAAACAAAAAAAAAAGCTAGTGCTACAGACAAAACTACACCTCCATATGTTGATGGCCCCCTGGTAGTTGACTGCAGTATAGAATAGTCACCCTGCTTGGTTGGTTGTAGATTATGAGGGAAAATACTGTAAATGTATTGTACAACATAACATAAAGTACTTTGTGTATTCATAATGGTTCAGTCACAGACTCAATGGGATCTTACTAAGTTTCTTTCTCAAAGTTCTGCTTTTAAAAAACTCTTGTCACGTTTGTTGTGACTTCAAAAAACAGACTCAAATCTTCACTTGTCTTTTTTGTGGAAATGAAAACGATCAAGAAGAAGAAGGAGTGAAACTAATCTGCTTGTGGGACCGAGATGCAGTTTGGAGGAGGGGCAGTGAAAATAAATGGCTTATACGACGGACTGAGATTTTCTTAAGAAGATTCAGAACAAATCCACCTTCTGGTATTTATTAGATCTGTGTGAGAGGAACATCCAGGAGGAACTTTGTTAGAAGTTTGGATCCGGCTCTTCCTCCTGCTCCAGCCTCAAAGAGTCTTTGACTTTTCAATCTCTATCTCTACAAATAGTTCTCCTGCTGTAGTGGAAGATAAATATTATACATAGTCTCTGTACTTTTTATATCACATGTTCTCTTGGCGACTTCATCCTGACGATCTGCTGCTACAATGGGTTTATTTCCCCTGTGGATTCAATAAAGCTTATCTCATCTTATCTCATCTTATCTCATCTTATCTCATCCTCTCTCTCCACCACATGTTCTGAACATGAAACTGTTCACGAGGGAAACAGACGAGTTGTGAATCTAAGTCAAACATTGCTGCATCATCTCCTTGTTTCTCTCAGCGACAGAATCTTATCTCAGCTTCTCAGTGAAGACGTGATGGAGATGGAAGAAAACAGTCTGAGGCTGAACTCCTGTTTTCTGATTTTCTAATTCATTGCTCTTCTGTGACAAAGTCTTTTTCAAAGAGGTGATGGCAGCAAAGGGAGAGGAAGAATCATCAGAATGTTATCTGTGAGTTCTCCTGAATCTATTTTGCTCTTTAGAGTCATCGGGATTCTGATTGCTTTTCAAACTCAGACGTCAGGGACACGGCGGCGTCCTTCAGCGGCTGATGAGCGGTGACACAGCAACCGTTCGTATCATCTGATCTGACGGCGGCTGAGACGAACAGATTCTCATCAACCATCACAGAGTGAGATGCTCCACCGACTGAACGCTGACAGGAGGCATTCAAGCTTTAGTTCAAGTGAATTTACTCCATGAGGCCGTGACTCTGCCCTAATGAGACGCTTTATTTTGGCACTGAAGCAGGAAATGCATGTCATGCATGTGCTCCATATTTATATGAGTTTCATTAAAAAGTTAAATGAATACAAACAGGACAGCTTGTGTTAATAGGTGGAGCAGAGGTGCTCCAACACAAACGTCCTGCAGACTCTGACAAAGCCTCAAAGAAACACGACTGATGAACGAGAATTAGGTCCCGAGCTTCTTAACTCCACTTAACAACATTAGAGGCTAAATTACGATAATTCTCCCTATAAAGGTCCCCCCCCCCCCCCCCCCCCCATTGCTTTGTGAGCTGCTGCTCTGATGCCTCAGTGATGTAGTGTCCAGCGGGGGGGTGGAGCCTGACTGAGAGTTTTGAGGACGCTTCACGCCCACCTACACCTGACACCTGCACCCATTGAAAGGCTCTAGCTGTCAATCACACATAGACTTCTCTGGAAACAAGCCATGGTGTCGCCCTCTGCTGGTCATTACACACGACACAGGCTTCAGGCACCTTCCAAACTGGCTTCACTTTCTGGAGTCTTTTTATGAACAGTCTATCATTCCATCCACTAAAATGGAGGTGGTGGTGTTTATGACCTATACTGCTGTCTGCCACCAGGGGGCCACTGAGATGTGTTTGTGAGTGATGTTATGAATGTTTACTGTTTCTGTTGTGTGACGCCCCCTACTGGTTATAGGGTCTAGGTTGAAACTTGACTGACGCTCAGGACATTTCCTCCGATGTTTCATTCTCAAACCAGATCCTCTCACCACCACATGAAACCAGATCCACCAGGTGTCGTCCACGTGCTTCACGACTGAAGCTTTATGAACATTCTCCATCTATAACCTTTTTATCGTGTCTCCCAGTAGAGGACAGGTTCACTGGTGAAAATGTTATTGCAGATATTAATTATGTGAAATCCGCCCCTGCTGCACAGGAGGACGACTTTAATGGTACGTTCCTCCACTGCAGCTCAGCAGCCCGGGCTCAGACTCCACAGCTACACAGGGAATCAAACCCTCAACCCTGACGGTGCCATGGTCCCCCTCACGGACCAGCTGAACAAACTGAGTATTGTTAACAACGACCTTGTGCGACAAAGTGTGTCCTTTTATAAATGACACTCAAACTAGGATTCAACACAACGTTTACAAGTCACTGTCAGTCGGTTTGAATCCAGCCAGTCTCAACATGATGGCTCCTCAAAGTGAAGGCAAAGTGCCTCCATCGCCCCCTGGTGGCCGACGGCCACAGACCTCCTCCTTGTTAGCAGATGGAATACAGACTAAACTGAAATATCAAAGTAATTAAATAAATGTTTGTCGAAGATGTTTCTGACGTTTCAGCTCGTTCTGATCTCACTGAGGTTTGATCCGGTGTTTCTGATCAGTTTGAATCAGTTCTTCTTCTTCTGTTTGGTTTATTGGCTGACAAATGACGCTGACTCGTGATTGGCCGACTGCGTCGTCCACTCCTCCATCACTTTTGCACAAATTATGTCATCAACACAAGATGGCAGCATTTGTATCCTAAATATGTTTTTCTGTCAACATCTTCATTTACAGGCTCTGACTTTAAATGACGTCACCAGAAGAAGATGGCGGCGCCTGAAAATGATAGATATTTTAATCTTAACTCAATTATTAACAGAATAATGATAATCCCTTCATGAGAGTCCTCCGGGCTCCGGGAGGCAGATCGCTGACGACTCTCAGATTAAACAGCTCCTCCAGACTTTCCAGCAGTTGAAAGGATGTTTGGTGATTAACGAAGGGTTAAACCAGAAACCCCCCCCCCCCCCGGCCGGGTGGTTTGGATTACCCTTCGTCCTCCTCCTCCTCCTCTGATCGGCAGCACAGGGGGGCGACCCTCCCCTGTTCTAGAGCTTGTGCTACAGATGGAGGAGGAAATTAGAGTCTGCACGCCAGGACCAGGATCAGAGCTGAAACCCTGAAACAGCCGAGTTCCTCTCAGCTGCAGGTTTCTGATCACAGGGGAGATTCCTGTCGTTTGACTTTCCTGTGTCATTCCACATGCACAGGTGAAGTCCTCACAGACGTCTGAGTCTGAGCTGCTCAGACGGATCACGGTGCTTCCTGTTGCAATGAGACGACAGACTCCCAGCTTCTGCCAATCCACAGCAAATGCAGTAAGCCAATTAGAGATAACTATCATGGAGCTTAATCAAATTAGTATCACTGGTTTCCATCCTCCTCTCCACTCCCATTAACACTCCATCACAGCAGCAGGCGGCCCACCAGCAACGAGCCCTAGTGTCCATGTAGGAAGAAGAAGGAACAGTCAAAGCCTGTGTGTGTGTGTGTGTGTGTGTGTGTGTTTAATGTGTGTGTGTCACCATAAAACTACAAAACAAGAAAATCAAGTTTGTCTGAGTAAAGTGTGCACAAATGATTTCAGCTGCTCAGAACTGCATCCCTGCTGTTTGTGTGACTTGGTTCTGTTGGCTTCATCATCTCACCGGGACCTCCACTGGGCCGGTCACACCAGGACCTCCACTGGACCAGTCACACCAGGACCTCCACTGGGCCGGACGCACCAGGACCTCCACTGGGCCGGTCACACCAGGACCTCCACTGGGCCGGACGCACCAGGACCTCCACTGGGCCGGTCACACCAGGACCTCCACTGGGCCGGTCACACCAGGACCTCCACTGGGCCGGTCACACCAGGACCTCCACTGGGCCGGTCGCACTAAATTTAATATTTGGTAATAAATATATTTTGAAGATATCAAAATAATTATCAAGATAAAAGTCAATCATTTAGAATCAAAGGGGAAACAAAAACTCCCTTTAAACCTAAATTCCTTCAGTATTTCTTTTATTTCTGGAACTTTTCTCTCCACTATGTGAACGTTTGGTGAAATCAGTTGGTCAGTGTGTACTGGGCCTGGTCAGAGCAGGTGAACTGGGGGTTGTGGGATTGGGACATATGGTGGAGGAATAATCTGCCGGACGGTCGTTGAGCTTCGGTTTAAACCCTGAACCAGGAAAACAAAGCTGATGAAGCTTAAAGAGAAATTAAGACAAAACCTCGTCAGCAAATCTGAGAAAAGAGCATCTCACCGAACGTCTGTCCCTCTGTCCCCTCGTGTCTCTGTCCCACGGCCGGGGACTCGCTTTGATGATATCACAAAACTATCAAACGGAAGAAATCTGAGTTCAAACAGAGAATTCAGCGAAAGAGAGAATATAAGAAGAACAAACCACAATAA
Source organism: Platichthys flesus (assembly GCF_949316205.1). Classification (NCBI taxonomy): domain Eukaryota; kingdom Metazoa; phylum Chordata; class Actinopteri; order Pleuronectiformes; family Pleuronectidae; genus Platichthys; species Platichthys flesus. The sequence goes on along the minus strand of NC_084958.1, from coordinate 23,849,087 downwards.
GACTGAGTTTGAATAAGACTGAGTTTGAACACCTGGTATTCAAACATATCCAGGAAGTAGTGAAGCCAGAGGAAGATGGTAGAAAATACTTTGTTTTATTAACTTCAGCTGTAGAAACAAAGAAGAGGTTCTGTGTTGTGTGCTGCCTCCAGAGACGTCTTTAAACTCGTCCAAGAAGAACCCAATCATCGAGGTTCTGAGTGATTTACAACGGGCTGCTCCACTCTGCCGTCTGGCAGGCGGTGATAGAGCCCGGGGGGGCTGTTAGCTCCGGCGGCGTGGAACCAGCCATGACCAACAGCTCCGCAGGGCCGCCACTGCTACAGGAACAATCTGAAGCCTGAGCCTGATGGAGGGACGACCAGAGAGCTGATCATCAGGCCGCCGCTCCGTGCTGGTCGGGAGCCAGGAGCCAATCAGAGCTGTGTAGGGGGGGGCTCCACATGATGATACAGTGACCATGGATTCCTCCCTCTGGATTCTGGTGCCAGGTTGTAAAGTCTCGATAAAGCTCCTTCGACCTCGGCACCTCCAGGAAACAAACCGGTGATGTGACCCTTGACCTCAGAACAGGTTTTCAGCCTCATGACCCTGTGACCCTCCTCGAAGCCACGTTCACGTTCACAGACACACACACAATCACACAATCACACAATCACACAAACAGTGTTTGGACGTCAGCCTCGGAGACACTGGACACCAGGAGCAGGACTGTTTGGTTCTTGTCTGTTGTTTTATTACATTTGAAGATTCAGTGACTTCCTCTGTGATGGATTCTGCTCCCCCCCCTCCCCCCTCCCCCCCATGGTGCTGAGGAGATATTGATGATGGTAAACTATCGCTTTAAATCCTGATATTGATAATTATTGAGGTTTAATTTGTTGATAATTTGTTTGATTAATGCACTTTACTGAGGCCTGTGTGTCTGTTACTGTCTCCCCTCTCTCTCTCTCTCTCTCTCTCTCCTCTCTCCCCCTTCCTCTCTCTCATCCTCTCCCCCTCTCTCTCTCCTCCCTATGTCTCTCTCTCTCTCTCCCTATCCCCCCTCTCCCCCTCCCTCTCTCTCTCTCTCTCTCTCTCTCTCTCTCTTTCCACCCTCTTTCTCTCGCTCCTCTCTCTCTCTTTCCCCCCTCTTTCTCTCGCTCCTCTCTCTCTCTCTCCCCACTCCCTCTCTCTCTCTCTCTCTCTCTCTCTCTCTCTCTCTCCCTCCCCCTCCCTCTCTCTCTCTCTCTCTCTCTCTCTCTCTCTCTCTCTCTCCTCCCTCTCCATCTCTCTCTCTCTCCTCCCTACCTCTCTCTCCCCCTCCCTCTCTCTCTCTATCTCTCTCTCTCCTCCCTCTCCATCTCTCTCTCTCTCTCTCTCCTCCCTCTCCATCTCTCTCTCTCTCCTCCCTACCGCTCTCTCCCCCTCCCTCTCCCACTCCCTCTGCCTCTCCCTCCCTCCCTCTCTTTGTTGTGCCTCTGTCTTCACGCACCGCGCCTCCTCTTCATCACCGGGGATCAGGAGGCGGAGGACCCGTGTATCAGTCAGAGATAATCCTGCGGGAGGAGACGCGGCTCTTCGGTGCGGAGGACTGACGGAGGACTGACGGAGGACTGACGGAGGACTGACGGAGGACTGACGGAGGACTGACGGAGGGTGAGGATGCTGCCGCTGCCGCTGCCCAGGACACACCCGTCCGCCCCCGAGGCTTCCTGAACGCGTCCGCCCCGCACATTCCTCCATCTTCCCCGCACCCCCTGCGCCTGCTCTCCCCAGGCTCGGTGCTCTCCTATTCGGACACAGTGCGGCCGGCAGCCGGGGCTGCTCCGCTCCGGATTACCCTCGATCGGTTGACTCGTTTCCTGCCGTGAATCCAGCGCGTGCAGGGGGGAGCACCGTCATCATGGTGTCCGCCGGGCTGCTCCGGTACCTGGCGGCCGTGTGCGCGCTGTGTGCGCCCCTGCAGCTGCCGCAGGCTCAGGCGTCTTATTACCCCCCCCACAGCGGAGAGTGTCGAGGCAAGGGGAAGGAGTGCACAGGTAGGGTGTGTGTGTGTGTGTGTGTGTGTGTGTGTGTGTGTGTGTGTGTGAGTGTCGAGGCAAGGGGAAGGAGTGCACAGGTAGGGTGTGTGTGTGTGTGTGTGTGTGTGTGTGTGTGTGAGTGTCGAGGCAAGGGGAAGGAGTGCACAGGTGGGGGAGTGTCTCTGTGTGTGTCTGTGTGTGTCTGTGTGAGTGTGTGTGAGCGTGTGACTATCTGTGTGTGAGTGAGTGTCTGTGTGTGTTTGTGTCTCTTTGTGTCTCTGTGTGTGTGTGTGTGTCTGTGTGTGTCTGTGTGTGTGTGTGTGTGTGTGTGTCTCTCTGTGTGTGTGTGTGTGTGTGACTCTTGTGTGTGTGTGTGTTTGTGTGTGTGTCTGTGTGTGTTTGTGTCTCTTTGTGTCTCTGTGTCCGTGTGTCTCTGTGTGTGTGTGTGTGTGTGACTCTGTGTGTTTGTGTGTGTGTGTGTGTGTGTGTGTGTGACTCTGTGTGTTTGTGTGTGTGTGTGTGTGTCTGTGTGTGTGACCTCTGCTCCTCCTCAGGTATCTGATGAGTGTCATCACAGGCATCGCTCTGTGACCACATGTCTCTGCTGGCTCTCTCTCTCTCTCTCTCTCTCTCTCTCTCTCTCTCTGATCTAAATCAATATATATATTTACATTAGATTCATTCAACATGTTTGTGTTTGTTCATTTTCAACGTTTCAACACCAGGCTCAGACAGAGATTTGTGGAATCAGTATATGAATAGATGAACGATGAACCAGAAGAGCTTGTGTGATGTCGATGAGAGAGTTGTGTTGGTGGAGTGTCCCGTCCTCTCCAGCTGTTTGGGTTCTGGACAGATGTTTCACGAGTCTTCTTCAGGAGGGATGTGATCTGAGAACCTCATGAGTCCACAACACGTGGGCCCTGTTTGACTCTGGGATGTGATCTGGATCGTTGTGAGGAAGATGACAAACCTTGAATTTAATCTGGAGCTGTGAATCAGTGCACCCCCCCCCCCCCGTTTTAATTGGCTTTATTGTGTTGATGCTGCAGAAGCTTCTCATCGATCATGACCAGAACTGAGATCCGCTGTTTATCAAGTGAAACTACAACAGATTTATGTCTGTTATATGTTCTAACTTTTTAATGTTAGATTTCAATCTCACATAAACTCACATCGACGTGTGTGAAGAAACAATATGCAAATGTCTCTTTAGGTTAAAAACTATCATGCTGGCAAATCTACATTATTAAATCACATGGTGTAAACGATGTGTAAAACATTAAAATAAAGACTTAAAAATAAAACAAATACTACACATTTTCATTTCTGTCCCACAGAAATATTTTATATAATTGATAAATTTACGTTTTAGCTGAATTTAAATACTGTAACAGCTCATAATGTGTTATACTGTTAATATTAATATGCAAACTAACCAGTAACTGTTACTGGGATAAATGTAGTGATGTAATATATCCTCAAAACAACAACCAAATATTCAAATGAAAATGAAATTGTTAATAATGTATGAGATTTGAAGCTCTTTTCACTCTTAAAAGAAAACAAATGTAGAGCTGTAATAGTGTTTGTTAATACTCCTGCACTGCATCCGGACGGGAATCATATTAACTATCATGCATGTATCCGGCTGCATTAATATATAATATCCATGACTTCATTATGCTGCTGTACAGTTCTCTCTTTAGAGCTTTTATTAAATATTCAGTATTAGAAAACATCAGTCATGTAATTGAGTGTTAGCTGTCACTCTACAATCCTCCTGTTTTATTAATGCACCGCTCATTGACTCTGAGCTGTTTGAGACCAGCAGCGTTTCCTAAGGATCCACACGCCGGCTTGATACCGGCGGCCGCTCCGTGCACGCCCCCTGCCACAGAGCGCTGTGCTGAGGTCATCACCTGAGACACTTCAATGGGTTGATGCTCAGTAAACTGGAGGAGGGACGGCTCTGATGGTCTGTGGATACAGTCAGTGATGGTCTGTATAGATAAGGAGGTCACAGCCGTTGCTTTAGCACCTGAGGATTGTGGGTAGTGTAGTTCTTTTCCCAGAACCCAGTTGATACCATACTGACTTGTAGCTTCTACTGGAGAATAACATCTATTTGCTTGTGGTGAGTCTACCTGGGATAGTAAAATATTATGGTTGATTATCATTATGACAGATGGATGAATAACAACTTCTCAACGTCTTTAAATAGGTGTGCAGTGACACGAGGGAAGTTTGTTTAGAACTGCTTGAGGGGGGGGGGGGGGGGGGGGTTGGCCACGGACTCTTCTCACAGGAATGTTGTTTTACCTGAGTGGATTTCCTCTTCTTTAGTGACACAGCTTCACGTCCTGTAGTAAATCTCTTCAGAGGACTTGGCCGAGCGCCTGGAAACAGCCCGACAGCTACAGGGTGAAGCTGTGAGGCGAGAAGAAGTCAGAACTCTGCTCTGGTGCTATTCTTACTGAAGAGTCGCCTGAAGATGTGTGAATGTAAAGTTTCCTGAAGCAGGCGAAGAGTCAGATTAGATTCCGGGGACAGTCGGGACGGAGCTTATTATTCAACCAAGATAACTGAAGTCCTCTGCTGTGCTGTTAAACTCCCGCCTCCTGGGGGCGCTCTCACAGAGTCTCCAGGACGCTCTGGGGTTCGTCCAGGTTCCTCGACCTCCTCAACTCCCACCGTGACGCTCCGGAAGGAAACCGGCGTCTGCACCGAGCTGATTAAAACTTCAGGAGTCGTGACGTTACCAGAGCTGCAGATGAATATTGATGTTCTGTCGACGCTGTTTACAAGTTACACTCAGGCCATTTAACAGGAGGGGGGGGGCTGCTGTGGGAGGTGAAACTCTTAAGTGTAAATAACATTGCTCTACCTGACCGGGACTTGCTGATATATCGACGCCTCACAGATAATTTGTCAGAGAACTCCTGAGAAGGACCCGCGGCCTGCTGGGGAATCAGAGGGTAAACGAATGGAGCGTCTATTCTTCTGCCTCGGTGCCTCTGAGCAAACGAGGATGGAGGCAGCAGGAGGACGTTCACCTCTGAGATCAGCTGCAGACTGTTGGAAGATATTCAAACATGTCAGCGTCAAGTGGATTTGTTGCTGTGGTTGTTGTTATTGCTTTAAGAAGCTGTGATGGGGGGGGAGGTGCTCTGGACTGAGGGACTCTGTGACCCAGTGTGCAGGACAGATCAGTCCTCTGAACACTGGACCAACCTGTCCTTGTGGTTTTCTTCTGATGTCTTTTTGCTGCTCTCCGGCTCAGAGGGAATTATCCACCGATCGGTTTTGCCGGCGGCGTTTAGGGCAAACCGATAATCTGCAGCGCGACAGGGGGACGGACGCTTTTAATTGTCTTTCAGGAGGCAGTGAGAGCTGTGTGTCGACGGGATGTGGACTCTGTGAATCAGAGCTGGCTCTTGGAGTTTAATTAAACCTGGAGGATGAAGGCTGTAAAGTCACGGTGCTGCTCAGGGGAACCCACAGCTGTCTGTCCCAGGCTGGACGCTCGGCTGCTCTGAGGTCAGATCCACTGAGTGAGCATGAGAGGGACACGATTACAGACACTTCACATTGAAGACACGATCACAGACACTTCACATTGAAGACACAATCACAGACACTTCACACCTGGACGTCGTGTCGTCAGCCCCCACGTGGGAGGAGTCTACCTATACTCGACTCTGATTGGTTTGTAGAGGCGTCTGACGTGGGCGTGTTCTCAGTTGGGGGGGGGGGGGTAGTCTCTCGTTTTAACATCCTGGTAGTATAACAATCAGCTTCAGCACCTTCAGGAACAGTACTCCACAGTACTACAGTACTCCACAGTACTCCACGGTACTACAATACTCCACAGAACTGCAAAACTACAGTACTACAGTACACAACAGTACTATAGTACTACACTACTACACGCTAGTTCAAATGCAGCAACATCCTCGTGGTTCAGACATTCTGTTGTTGGAGGTGAAGACTGCAGCTTCTTCTTCTTCTTCTTCTTCTTCTTCTTCTTCTTCTTCTTCTTCTGCTTGAAGCTCTGAAACAAGGTGTAAAGATTCCCTATATAGTTTTATCGTCAAATCAAATTTAACATCAGGCCTTTTCATCCCCACTTCCTCAAGAGCAGGATGAGTTTTCCTCTTTAGTTTGTTTCTCCTGTTGAGTTCTCACATCTGCTCATTCTGACTTTCTCTGCTTCACACTCTGACACGTCTTTATCTTCCTGGACGTTTGGGTCTAACTAAAGCCACAATTAAGATTTGGTGACAAGCTCCAGCTGAGCTGAGAAAATAAAAAGATTTCTATCACACTGGCTTAATATGTGGGCCGTCAATTACACAAGGTAATACTGAAGGCATGGACTGCTCTGTAGATTAGGCTGAATGGCAGCTCTATGAAGGGGGGGGGGGAATTGCAGAGGCCTCATTTGTCAGAGTTAGAGCGACTCGGCCTCCTCGCTGCTGCTGCTGCTCTACAAAGACCGATCCTCGCTGTGAAACACAGACTCCATAAAAACAAGGGCTCATCAAAATGCTAAATAAAAGCTGATTTAGTTCTGGTTTCCTCGACCGGATGGATGGAGCAGCAGACTGTGTCTCTGAGCTGCAGCGAGCCAGGATCGCCCTATATCTCTGGAGAAGTGACAGTGCAGTCGTTTGTCTTGGTGGAGCTGAGGCAACTGTCCACACAGTGTCGTGAAGAACACAAAGTACACACAACAGAGGCTGTAGGACTGAAGTGCAGAAACTGATCTGACTAAAAGTCTGACTCAGACGCCAAAATCCACCGCTGCCAAAATGCTGATGCAGAACTCACAGGAAGGGTTGTGCATCATCCTGCAGGTAACAACCACATTGGCTCAGTCTGTATGAATGCAGTTGGTTAATCTGTCCACCTGGTGGCGTTGCATCCTGCGATTCCTCTCTTTATCCCTGAGTTTGGTCTCCACCACCTCCCGAGGGGAACCTCAGATTCTTCAGCTGTTACATGCGTCACTACGTTCAGCAGCTGGTCTCTGCTGCTCATGGTCAGTGGCTTCATCACTGGTTGTTATCTGAACCAGAATGTTCAACCAGAACCGACACCAGGAGCTGAAAGAGGCTGAGAGGTTCCAGAGTCAGTTATTCTCTGCAGGTCTGTCGTCCATCTAATGACAGCCTGTGAGGATCCATGTGTTCATTCTCTCTCTTACTGGTTATGCTCTCTGCTGCTGAGAACAATCCTGTTTTCCTTTTAAAGCTAAAATCCGACAGCTTGAGAAGCTCCAAGTTTCCTTAAGACAAAGACTCAAGCCCAAAACATGTGAATCATCAGCGTCAGGTCGCTGTGAGCATCAAGAAGCTGTTTCCAAACCGAGAATTCAACCATATGAAGAAAGCAATTAAATATCTTAACTATAAGCTCCTAATTCAAAGAGAATAACGAGTTTATATTCATTTTCTATGGGGATAAATGAATAGATTAATTAGTAGATACCACTCTGTTCACTGTGGGGTTCTGGATAAAGGTTTTTTAACTGAATAAAATCCCATAAAAGTGAAGTAACAATAAAGTCACTTCTGAATTAGAGTGAAAGGGTTTTAATTTTTCATTGAGGTTCATATTAGAGGAGGACTTTAATGAATTGGAATAATTGGAATTTCTTACAATTTTACAATTTCTTTATATTAATATATTGAGTGTTACTTTGACACTCTGTGAGAACGCAGCTGTAGAAATGTAACTTTCTGATGCATAGTGAAAGTCGGAGATGCAAATGCCTAATTATATTTGAATCTATGAATTACTGTATCAATTTCAATGACACAGTGTATTTTATGTCTGGTTATATTGAATCATAATGTTTTCAACCTCCTTAAACATGAAGAAACACTTTAGAATAACCTTATATTCAATAATAATAATCAGTCCAATCTTTTGTGTGGTCAATATTCCTGTTTTCATCTTAACCCATAAAAAACATATTATTATCAAAGTCAAGCTGCAAATTGAAAAGTGGTTTTACTGTTAGATTCTTAACCTTCCTTTGTTTTTTCTCTAATAAAACCAGTGAAGTAATGAAATCCAATTAGAAATCCTTTCATTAAATATAATCTATTAACTATCCCATTAAAAACTCTTTTTTAATTAACGTTACTTAACTCAGGGTGGTTTTAACTTTGGTTGTTCAGTCATGATCTGTATTTATCCCTAAATCCCTTAAACCAAGAAGAGATTCAGCTTAATTACCCTTTTTATATAAATATAATCCATTCATTAAAACATTCAGTTTCAGTGACAAAGGTCACGTCTTCACTTCCACATCGAACATGTGAACCTCAGGAGCTCATCTTCTCTGCAGGGTGTCTGAGGAGCCGTTAGCCACCGCAACACTCAGGGTTAGCCCCCCCCCCCCCCCCCGCCCATTGACCGTGGACGGACAAAGACTAGTCAGCTCGTGTGAATGCACAGCAGAGTGGAAGGCTGCTGCGGGGGGGGGGGGGGGGATGCATTTCACTGCACACGATGCACACAGCTCGGATCTCTTTGTGCACCAATTAAAATGCATCAAGTGCAAATCACCTGCTGGTTTCCTGGGTGAGCTGGTGGACCGGGGCCTGGTGTCCTCTGCTGTGCCCAGAATTGGAATGGGACCTGATTAGTGTCGCTTCGGCGACTCCTCGGCTGAGTCCATTCAGTGGTGCACTGAGGCGGGGGGGCAGGGGGGGAGGGGCAGTGTGTAAATCTGAGCAAGGCGTCGTTTTGTCGACTCTGAGTTTTCAGGTGATGAATTGAGCAGGCTCGATGGTGAAGCTGAGTTTCTGAGCAAATATTTAACATTCAAAGGATTTTTATTCTCCATGTTTTCCTCACGTGTCGCTGCTGGTTTCCACTTTATTCTGTGGAACCCACTTGCATGTAAATAGAGTGATTAGTGGATGTAAATATATTGAACAGGTGCTGCCACACAAACGTCAAAAATAAAACCAGGGTTTAACTCTCAGCTCTTAACTTCCAGTGCCCAGAGTTCCCCTCTGCAGGTTGTGCACTGATCTGTGGGATTCACCTGCAGGAAATCTTTGTTTCTGTGCTGAGGCTCTTCAGAGAGTCGGCCCTCAGAGCCAAGCACAGACTCAGAGGGCTTTTGTCCTCCAGCCGATTCTCACAGGCTGTTTCACGGCCTCTCTGCATGTGGGACTGTTTACGAGCCTCGTGGACGTCGCGCTCACAAACAACCCGAGATCTGTCACAGCCCCCCCGCTGCTCCCGAGCCGGCCTGGAACACAACGGGCCAACAAAGAGGGATTCAGCCTAAACCTTTAACAAACCATAATACCACGTTCAGACCTCAGATCATCCCATTGTAGAGAGGTGTTAGTGGAGAACAGCAGGTGGCGCTCTGCAGCTCGGTGCTGGACTTCACCAGGTGTAACAGGTCCCAGATCAGAACGATACTGATCTGAGGAGTTTGTGTTTGGTCGATGTGCTGATTTAGATGCTTGGTGTTTGAATTGAATAAATGTCTGAAGCACTGAGGCTGTGTTTTTTGAGCAGAGAAAGAAGGTTTGAGGTGAAGCGGCTCTTTACAACAAAAGGAAACAACTCCCAACTAATCATTCTTTGAATTTGAAATTTGAAAGTGAGAGCTGGTCTCAGAGCTGTCGATCGTTACAGACACACCCTGAGGTTCTAACGTGTGGCTCCAGAAGAGATGATTTGATTTACTGGACTCTACCGAGGAGTCTTCACAGGAGAAGGACGGCCTCGTGAACACGAAGCCGTCAGGACGCTCACCCTCACTCCTCATGCACTTTGATTCTTGCCTTAGCAGAGAACAGTTGTTGAGGTTTCCAGGTCTGTGAGGAATCATTTTGTATCTGTAAGCAGTGAACTGTGTTGCAGTTGATGAGGATCTTAACTGTCTGGTTAGTAACCAACACAACTGGCAGCAGGGCCGCGTGTCCCGGCCTGGGTAAGAGCCTCTTCCCTGGAGGTCAATTACTTCCTGCTCTGCCTCGGCGTCAGACTCCAGGATGAACCTGGACAGAGTCTCTGTGTCGCTGTGATCTGCTGCACATGAATAAAACATCCAAGCCGCTGCCTCCAGGTGAAGATCAGTCTGCAGCAGCAGCTGATGAAGCCAAACCAGCCGAGAGGCCGCCGGCAGCTCCATCTGCCTTCCAGGGAAAAACAACTAAACACAGACCTGGACAAATGAGCTGCAGTTACAGAGGAGGAGGAGGAGGAGGAGGAGGAGGGGGGGGGGGGGGGGGAGGAGGAGGAGGGGGGGGGGAGGAGGAGGAGGGGAGGAAGAAGGCAGGGGGGTAATTAGACAGCAGGTCCTTCTGCAGCATCTGCCCAGAGGCACTGTCAGGGTTGAAGGTTCAGTTTATGCATTAACAACATTTCATTTATCGAACATCAACAATTGAAATGTTATAAAAATGACATTTTGTCCTGCGACATATTCACAAGATTCACTGGAGCTGGATCCTGAGGTTGTGTTTGGCTGCAAGAGAACAAAACCAAATCCATCTCTGCACTTTGTGTTGAGGCTAAATTAACTCTGGTTTTTAATAACTTCAGAGTGTTTTGAGCTGATCTCATTTCAGCTTCACTCTTCAGCTGCAGCTGGTTGTGTCTGTGACTCTCAGTCAGTTGTTCTCTCAGGAGATGGAACCCACTCAGCAGAGTCACAGAGAACAGACGCTCAGGGAGAGAAGGAGGAAACTCCATCATCTTCACACTCACACATCAGACTCCCTTTCATCCAGCTGCTGCTTTCAGGTGGAAAAGTTTCATATCGTTGATTCAACATCTGTCCTGGAGAGCAGGACCGAGGACTGAGCCTTGTGGGACACCTGTCCTAAACGTCAGGACACTTAGAACCTGAAGAAACGTCTGCTCAGTGGTTCCAGGTGCGTGGATCAGCCGCCTCATGTCAGTGATGTCGATGAGAATCAGCTGCTGGGACGCTTCAGTCAGGTGGATTATAGATATTATAACTCAGATCCCTGAAGATTCATCACAGATGTTCTTAAAATAAAGACTCGTCACACTTTTATCAAACTGAGCCTCATGCTGCTGCTGGAGCCGACATCTGAAGAAAAACTAAAACAAAGAATCTGAGAAAGAAAAGGAAGGACGTCAGCGATGCTTTCCCATAGCAACGAGGAGGAGGAGGAGGAGGAGGAAGAGGAGGAGGAGGCGCGGACTGTTTCATGTTTTATTCAAGCAGCAGAAGAGAAGAGAGAAAAGCTCTTCACACAGAAACTCATCCAGCTGCTGCGGCCAGGACGTTTAATACAGATCCAGGAACAGCGGGAGTCGAGCGATGCACAACGTTTAGTCTTCATCCGACTCAACATACCACACATCTGGGGGGGGGGGGGGGGGGGGGGGGGGGTCTTATAACACCAGCAGCAGTGACGCGTTGTTTAGAAAAACACAACAGAGCTTCGGCTTCATTCAAATGATCTGCAGACGTGGAACCGGACTCCAGATGTGTTTCCTCTCCTCCAGCCTCTGCTCTGGATCATCTTCTTCTTCTCTCATCTGAAGCACCGACCTGCTCAAAGAGACGTTCAGTCAGTTTATTAATATTCAATGGACACTTCTTGAGACATGAGAGACACAGACAGAGATCGGTGGAGAAAAACATGAACATGAAACCTTTGATCTTCAGATTTGGACCCGTGTTAGATGTGATTGGTCCAAGGCCACAGTGACCTCATTGAGTGTCATGAGTCTGAACTGTGTGTAACTCTCCCCTCTGGTAGTTTCTATCCACACAACAACTCTGGGATTAGTTCCTGCAATGACTGTGAATTTATATAAATTCATTTTTTGCACATAGTATATTCATTATCACTTATTTTTTTTACATAGAAATATATATTTATTTTAGACATGCAATTTTTACGCTTGTGTCTTTCGTCATCTTTTGTTTTTAAACTTTTCCTTTGATCTTTTTGAACTTGCCCTTGATGCTGCTGTAACACAATCACTTCCCAAACTGGGATCAATAAAGTACATCTCCCCATCCATCTATCTAGATATGATGAAAGTGAAACCTGCAGTCCTGCTGCTTGTCGATATCTCCCTCAGGGTGTGTGTGTGTGTGTGTGGGTGGGTGGGTGTGTGTGTGTGTGTGTGTGTCAGTGTGTGTGTGTGTGTGTGTGTGTCAGTGTGTGTGTGTTAGGCCCCTCCCCCTGTGGACTGTGATGTCGAGCAGGTGTGAACGGACCCGTGTTCTGTCAGACTCTGTTGTAATTAGTCGCCGCAGCAGGAAGCGGCTGCTCCTCCTGAGAGGACTTTCAAATCACCACAGATAAAACCTTGTTAATCAGATCCAGGATCCGGCCCTGACGTGAGAACACACACGTTTGAACGATTCCTGAGACTCTCGTGGTGAGACGTGACTTCAGAATGAAAACAAACATGTCCTCTTGTACTGTCCACCTGGTGCGAGACACAAGTCCTCTCTGTGCTGATGGACACCAAGGACCCAGCTTCCAGTTAGTGAGTCGCTCTCTCGCTGTTTCTGTCAAACTATGACCGGATTGACATCTTAGACTCAGGGAGGCTGGGTGACATTAAGATCACGTCTGTCTCACGCTTCAGGACCTGAGAATCAGTTCAGCCTCCAATCAGCATCGTCCCCTCCCCCGTCAGGACGATGACCCACTTGGGTGCAGCAGTTGTGCGACAACAGGAAGATGTTGTCATTGTGTTGACGGAGGGTGATGGTGTGTGAAGGCTCCTCACAGCTTCAGTTCATACCTCCAGCCTTCAGCTCTGAAGCTTCACACACAGGACGCTCTCCAGTCCTTTAGTCCTCATGACACATGAACATGTGTGTCTCTGAGCGTGGACGGGACCTGAAGGCCCATCATGCATCTGTGACGCTGGAGTTTGACACAGAGTGTGTGTCACACACAGACACACACTCTGCTGCAGCCTGTCTGTGCTAAAGGATGTGCAGAGTGTCGAAGGTCAGCTTCTTTAGTTCTGCTCTGATCCAAAAGGCCAAATTATGTGCATTTCAAATCTGTGTTTCTGTTGTAAATATATTAGCACAACACAAACACACACACACAGATCCACAAAGATACATCAGCACCAGCCAGCATCACACACACACAACATACACACACACATTTCAGACTGGAAACACACTGTGGTTTGTTTCCTTTGGTCCAAACACACAAACAATTTAATTTGCATTTGTGTTTGTCGCCAGCTGGAGGCTGATTGTTGTTCAGCATGAAACTGTCTGGCTCTAAGAAACTGGGCTCTCTGAAACCTGCAGCCAGGAAACAGAACCCACTCACCTCCCGGTCACACACACACACACACACACACACACACACACACAGACAGTCGAGTTGAGTTAAAACGTTTCTTCATCATTTTAAGTTCTGGTGTTTTATCTCGTTTCTTCTTCCTGACCTCGTTAATTTGTGTTTAATTTCCTCGCTGCTCAAATCTGAAGATTAGTTTCCTCTGTTTGCTGCGTCTCCGTCCTGCCCCCCCCCCCCCCCCTCCAGCTGCTGGGCTTCAGGGTTTTGTTTTGTGCCCGGTTGTTACTGAGGCCAGTGGTGGACGTGTCTAGAAGTGGAGGACGTCCACGATCAGTCATTACAGGTCTTTATCTTCAAAGTCAACTCAGCTTTAAACACACAGGACTCTGTCTCTCATCTCAGAGGACATGTGGACACTTCAAGGCACTGAGGTCTGTCATTATCAGACAAGACATGACCCCCCCCCCCTACACACAAGGTGCCAGCAGTGAGTGTGTGTGTCTGTTTGTGTGTGTGTGTAGTGACGCTCTGTGAGCTGATGACTAATCAAACTGAAGGACTGTCTCAGGATCAGCTGCAGGTTTCAGGGGAGACTTGACCGGGTTCAAACCCTCCTCCCATCAGCTGCTGGTCTGCTGGTCTGCTGGTCCGGTCCCGACATGGTTCCAGGTTCTGTTCCAGGAGCAGAGCAAAGATGGTGGCGCCTGTATCCCAGATATTTACCCGATGTCCACGACACTGTCTGCTCACTGCTCCCTCTGTGTGTGTTGCAGACCTGTCGGAGAAGAAGAGCGACCTGCGGGTGTGCGATGACTCCTCCTGTCGCTTCGGAGGCGTCTGCAGGGACGACGGCGCTCAGCTCAAATGTGTCTGCCAGTTCCAGGTAGGTTCTTCATGATCTCCTCTTCACTGGTGAAACTGAACCCACTGGTTCCCACTGAGGATGTAAACCTGTAAAGACACCTCACAACTATTAAGTTTCCCTTTTGGTTCTCAGTTATATAAACAGAACCGATGCTCACTGTTGTTTTTCAGGGGACTATTTTCTGTGGCGGATTAACATAAAGTAGAAACATAGAACAGTAACCCAGTCTGTTCTATGAAGGTGCAGGTGACTCCTCCTTCGTTCTGCAGGATCCTGAGACTGTTGAGTGTGAAATGATTCTTCAAATCTGCAGCGATCGCCTCTTCAGCTGTTGTTCATCTCTCTGGTGGATGTTCGTGGAATTGGGTCTTTCACACATGAAGCAGCAGAAGTTTCTCCATCACGTCTTCTTCATCACATCACATCCACACTGGACCATAAACTCTGTTCACGTCTTCGTTGGTGTCTTCTTCGTGTGCCGCTCCTTCTTAGATCAACTCCTCCAGAGTTTCAGCAGGTTTTACACCAGGGGTCAGGTAGAGCATCTCCAGAGGATCTCTGGAGCTCAGTGCAGGTCTGAGAGCAGCTAAGGAAGAGTTTTATATGTGGTGCAGCGGCTGTTTGTGTGATTCCTGTCCAGTTGAATAAATCTGTCATGAACCAGCGATCAAGCAAACAGCAGAGGAAGAAGTGAAAGAACCAGAACCGACACCTGTGGTTCAGTGATAATCTAATTTGTAAACATGTTATCAAGATGTTCTTGTGCTTTTTGTGATATAAAACATAGTTTGATAAATAAACAGTCGACATCGCGGCTGAGGATTTCCACCTCGACGCTGCAGTCGACCAAACCCAGTCTCCACCGATAGGTTCAGAGAGCTGGGCTTTGTGATGTCACAAGGGGAGGAGCCCAGTGGCTGGAAAGGCTCCAGTTAGTGAGTCGGGTTTGATTTTCTATCCGAGCCCGATGTTTCCCCAGATCAGAGGCATGTGTAGAACCTGACCAGAATGTGAACAGTCAACTAAACTTGAGAAGAAGTTTCTGAGGCAACTTGAGGAGGAGCTTCTCCTGAGCTGTGATCTGAAGAGCTGAGCATCTTCACCAACGTGAGCTCTGAGGAGAAGTTCTCAGAAAACACAAGAATGTTCTCGTTTTGTGTTTTTCTTTAAGATAGAAGAACTTGTTTAGGCTACGGAACTGTGTTAAAAGTGTTAATTTAGATTTGGTATAAAAGAAACAAAGCATGATGCAGAAGTGGAACCGCATCTTTCCAGGTCCTGTTTGCTGATCCCTGGAGAATCAAAACCATCCTGCTGCAGGATGATGAGGATGATTTACATTTTATTATATTATTAATGCCAACTCAAAGCACTGACGAGAAGAAACACTGTTCATTTTGTCCTGGTCTGTCCTCCACTGATGTTTCTCCATGGATCTGAAGAAGGATTCTTTCTTTGTTGTTGTGAAAAAAGCTTTAAGGCTGATGACGCTTCGTTTCTTCACATCCATGAAGAACCCCCCCCTGTCTCAGCTGGAGTTTGGACATGATGGAGACAAACCGAGCGCTGGCGTCTTTGAAGATAAGAAGCGAGAGGACGTCCTGCTGCTCGACCTCACTCTGCTCTGAGCTCAGGATCTGTCCCCATGCCCCCGTCATCTGGATGCCCCCCCCCCCCCCCCCGGTTTGTCCCTGCAGTGGATTTCATTCGTACAGTTTGTAAAGCAACAGAGTGAGAGTGTCTGTAGCAGAGGTCACTGAGGTCGTCCCTGCAGGGCACCGCTGCTGAATGATTGATGTCTGTGAGTTAATAGAATATGGATCGGTGAAGGCTGATATGTGTCCTTGGCAGCAGTCTGAAGCAGAGTCGGTCAGCTGCTCTCAGGCTCCATGATCCTCCTCTGGCTGCTGAACCAGTCACACGTGTTATAGAACTGACAGCTTCTTCTCATCCGGGCCTCGTTCATCTCTGTGGCTCCTCTCGATGAACTTCTACCTCTGGGCTCTGACGTCTTTGAGACTCTGGTCAGAAAGGAGCCGCTGAAGTCTTGACCTCTGACCTCTGACCTCCGATGAGTTCCAGTTTGGCTGTTTTGGTCTTTGAACGCCTCAGTTTATGTTTTTAAATCCGACACTTCACATTCAACACAAACGTCCACTCGGACTAAAGGTTCAACGGATTAACTCTGTTGTTTTTCTGTATCTTCCTCTTTACTCCAGTTCGATGAGGAGTGAATGTTTGGGTCAAAGAGTTGAAGTGGTCCCTTGGCCCCCCCGCTGGGAGCCACCAGCACCAGTTAATTAACATTCGATTGTGTTTGATTTTCCAGTGTCACAAAAACTACATCCCTGTGTGTGGCTCCAACGGCGACACCTACCAGAACGAGTGCTACAGGCGCCAGGCGTCCTGCAAACAGCAGAGACTCATCTCCCGGGTGTCCGACGGCCCCTGCTCCGCCGGTGAGTCTGCCAGGAACCACAGCCCTGAACTCACTCTGACTGGTTTGAGGCCAGAGGTTTGAAGGGCTGCATCACATCTTTTCCGAGGGGACCACAGGTGCTGGGGGGGGGGGGGGGGGGGGGACGTGCATGTGAGAAAAGAGACAAACATAAACTAAGTTGGAATCTTCTAACATATGTTTGCTTCATCTCAACTACATCCCACTCTGAGAAACCTATAGTGACAGCAGGGCAGAGGTGGTGGTAGAGGCGTCAGCTCCGTCTGCAGGGGAGGAGGTCTGATTTCCCCGGGGGGGGCCTGGCGATCTGCTCTTATTACCCGTTACACCGGGATCAGCCCTCCGCTTCCCTCACCGCGCTCCCGTCCTCCTGCAATTTCCTCTGCCTGAGATTTATGCTTCCTGTAATTGGAGCGTTCGGCGGCTGTGATACTCGAGTCAGTTTCCCTGAGCAGCAGCCGACGAGGAGACGTAGAGAGACGGTCACAGGAGACGGGGGGGTGATCACAGGTCAGCACAGGTCGGAACCGCCACATCAGCCCCAGAGAGAGAGAGAGAGAGAGAGAGAAATATAATTCATGAAACTAACGAGGACGTCACTCAGTAGATTTCATCTCCACAATAAAAATTCACTAGATCCTGATTTTTACACTCACTCATGAATACCAGTCCTGTGAACGTTATTTATTTGAATCAAAATCCATGAATTATTCTCAGAAATCAGTAAAAATGTTTGAGAAAGACACAAAATACTTCCTGGAAATGCCCCTGAGAGACTCACACAGACTCACACAGACTCACACACACACACACTCAGTGCTGCCTCCTTTTCAACAAAATAGAAAACCTCAGGATGACTTTGTGAAGAAGTGCCGCAGCTAAAGGTGAAATTTCATTGGACGAAGCCGCGTCCATCTCTTAACTCACGTCTCCTGTAAGAGTTCATTTCCTAATGGAGCTGCACCTCGGAGCCAATGGGATCTGCTGCAGTGCACGACTGGGGCGACTGGGACGACTGGGACGACTGGGACGTTATCACATGTCTGTGTTGATGTGACTCAAGAAGGATTAACAATCTGCTCATGTCAAAACAGAGTCATAAAACCAGTGTGTTTAAATTGTGTTATTGAATGTTGCTGCCTCTCTTTATGCTAAGCTAAGCTAACTGCATCCTAACCTCTCTTCACCTATTGACTGATTGGTTGATGAAGTGATTGATTGATTAACTTCATGCTTCTTGCATGTGTGTTTGTGTGTGTGTGTGTGTGTGTCTTAATAACAGTCTGAGTGATGGTTGTTGTGTCTCTTGTGTCTTCACAGATCCTGGCTCCGGTTCAGGAGACGGAGAAGGTGAGTGTGTGTTTTTTTTTTTTAAAGCTTTGATTTGCGACTTCTCTTCTGCTGCGAGTGGAAATCAAACAAAATCAATTACAGCTGAATCTTCACCTGCCCTCCACAAACAAATCAGTGCTGAGGATCAAGCTTGTGATCGTCCTCTGTGTCTCTATACGCCGCAGCCCCCTCGTTGAATATTAACTTCTCTAATAAAGACCACGTGGAGGATTTCATTCTCTGAATTAACTCGAGCTGAAAGACTCATTCTTGCCAAATTTGGCGACAGAGACATTTGGAGACCATCTGGGAGCGCCGGCCGCAGTGTTTGCTGTTAAACATGGCCGTCGGGGGGGTTTAATTGGAAGTGGCCTCCGAAGAGACGGTCTCTCCACCATCTGCGTGTGGGCGGAGTCAACGAGCCAGTGAGCTCCCGCAGGCGATGGACCGGTCGAGCCTCGGAGAGAAATTATTAAATGTCTGGACTCTGTTTGTCTTCTTCTCTCCAAACATGTGCTGGCCTGCCGACTCACAACACGTGACACTGTGGCTGCTTCTCAAACAGGAAGCTGGACATGACTGAGAGTTAACGATGTGGATTCTTCTTCTTGACTTTAGTACCAGTAAACTGCACTGCGTGATTTCCTCCACCAGTCACTCATCCATCATCTGCACCACATATCTTTTCAGATATCGGTCAGAGTGCAGGTTTAACCAGCACATACAGAGACACACAATCTTTCACTCTCACTCCTACAGTGAGTTTTGAGTTGTGTTAGATTTGTAAGTGTGAAATAACAGCACGAGACGCTCACACCAAATGATTCCAAACTTACAGTCGTGTGTTTTTTCCACTGAGTGAATCGAACCTTCACGTCAGCCTCCGACTTGCTTTTGTTACAGAAAATAGAATCAATGAAGAAATGATTTTCACTGCTGGAGATACAGTTACTGAGCGACAGCAAAGACACAAAGAGGAAGAAACAAAGCTGTAATTTCATTCCGTGCATTAACAGAAAGTAAAATCAAATCCAATTACAATAATGTTTCCTGAACAAATCTGTTGATGCAGTTCAGTCGATAGAAACAGAATTCTCAAAAACGCTCTGAAGAACCAGAGTCCTGTTTTTAGAAGAGTCTCAAACGAGGCCTTGGGAAAAAGGAACCGCATGAGGAGTGTGATCAGTGGTGCAGTTGTATTGTATCCAGCTGTGGGCAGTGTGTTTGTGTGTATGTGTGTGTGTGTGTGTGTATGAAGCAGCATCCCACAGCAAAGTCAGCAAAGAAACAAAGAGCCTCTGTGCTGCAGATCCTGGTCGATCGATCGGCTCCTCCGAGCCCGACTGAGCTCTGCATGTTCAATACATCCACACACAGCAGGTCAATCTGTCACACACACACACACACACACACACACACACACACACACATACACACAGTGCGAGCACAGTGCAGTAGTGATTGGGGAGTGGAGCCCTGGTATCGAGCTCCCTTCTATCCGTCCACTCAACCAATCAGGCTGCTCTTGACGCTGACGCCTGCTTTGTTTGATTATTTGAGATTTCAGGTTTAAATTCAGCACCAAGCGTTTCCTCTATTACAACAACACTACACGTGATGCATCATGGGACTCGCTCTCTGCTGGGGAATGGACACCGTCATGCGTGAGGACATTAAACGCATCCCCTGTACCGGTGATGATAGTGATGATGTCACGACAGGAGAACGCGTGGTTCTGTTTCCTTTGGGCCGATGAGCTCCAGGAGTCTGATGGAAAAGTGTGTGAGGCGCGTTGTGTGTGAGGCGCGTCGTGTGTGAGGTGCGTTGTGTGCGAGGCGCGTCGTGTGCGAGGCGCGTCGTGTGCGAGGCGCGTTGTGTGTGTCGGGGCTGGAAACAGAACGGTGTCATCAGAGTTAACGGCACGACGGCGCTCACCGGAACAGAAGCTGAGTTTAGCTGCAGGTTTAAAAAAGAGAAATCAAGTGAGCCTGAAAAGAGGCTTATTGTTAGATATATATGATCATTATATCTTTTTTATAGATTTATCTTTATTCCATCTACGCGTTTCTTTAATTTGATTTATTTGTATTATGACGTCTCCTCTGTAAACAGTAAATAATCAGGATACTTTGTTGTGTCCATTCTACCGAACGACTCACTCTGAGTTTGTTCCTAATAAACACAGAGACAAAGGAAATCATTGATCTTTAATGAGGCTCTAAGAAAAAACGTTTCCTGTCTAATCACAGTTTGTTGTTTTCTCCAGACGATGAAGGTTCAGGATCAGACGTCGGGAAGAAGTTCACCAAGTGCAGCACGTGTAAATACGGAGCCGAGTGTGACGAGGACTCGGAGGACGTGTGGTGAGTGAGTGAGGTCACCGGAGGTCAGGAGGGTCTCTGCTGGTGTTCAGCACCAGAGCCCGGCCCGATCACACACTGGCTCAAGTAACTGAACCGACACCTCAAACAATATCTCACAGACCAGGAAGACGAGTAAACAGAACTCCCAACATCTGGTTTGAAATTAAACATCTGGAAGAGCTGAGACTTCGGTCAGGACACTCACATGCAGTACTCTGATTTCTCTGAGTACTCTGAGTACTCTGAGTACTCTGATTTCTCTGAGTACTCTGATTTCTCTGAGTACTCTGAGTACTCTGAAAACGAGGATCCCAACCTGTAAACAAATGATCTCTCAGCTGATTTCCTCAACTTGAATGAAATGATCAATGTTTTACTTCCTTTTGGGGAAATCAGGTTTCTAGAATTGTCCCTCCTGGTCCACTACGCAGACAAGATGACGACTGGGGGACTTTTCTAAAAGTTTGGAGGTGATGTGTCTCCAGATTAAAAAGACTAAATTTAAACAACACACACACACTGAGGCTGAGGCGCTCTCTCACCTCGATCAGAGCCGACACAAACCTGCGTGTGCTCGTGTGACCTGGAAGTGACCGATGATTGAATCCATTCAAACCGTATTGTTGGTTAATCGCTGACAGCTCCTGCTTTGCTGCTCCTGTGACACACTGTGAGAAGCTGCTCTGATGCCTGACTCCTCTCCTCAGGTGCATCTGTAACATCGACTGCAGCGGCCACAACGAGAACCCGGTGTGTGCCACCGACGGAAACTCCTACAACAACCCCTGTCTGGTCCGGGAGGCGTCCTGCATGAAGCAGGAGCAGATCGACGTCAAACACCTGGGCCGGTGCCCCGGTAAGACCGAGACACATGACTACACCTGGGGGGGGGGGGGGTGATGAGGTCTGTGTGCAGGTTGAAGCTGCTCGGGGGGGAACAAAGACCTCTTCCCTCGAAATGAAAGCGTATATCTGTGATACTCCAGGGTCTATATGAACAGTCTCTGTGTCTTTAGTAAGGCCCACTTGTGAGATTTCTGCAGGGGAGCAATCAGCTCAGATTTGAGTGGGTCAGAGGAAGTGAAGATGAAACTCAATATAAATGAAAGACTTCACGTCCACTTAAAAAACAGTCGAACTTTAATATGTGTGAAATCAAACGGTTTTACATTTACTGTGGCACATTTTATTCTACTTAAAAGAAGCAGAGCCGAGTGAGAGGTTTTATTAGAGACGTGTACAGGTGTGATCTCCGTCTGGCTTCTTGATTATTAATAATTCATCTGAACAGAGCTGCTGAAAACACAAACAGAAATGTTCAGTATGTAATTGTAGATCTTTTGATAAATGTGATTAAACCATCATTAATGAGTTTTGTCAAAGAAAGAGTTCAGTGAGCAGGAGTCCAAAACAAAAACATCTCACTGTAGAACCTCAGTCTGTTTCTTGAGGAGGTTTTTATTTCTTTCTACCTGAGACCTCTTCTTCTTCTTCTTCTTCTTCTTCTTCTTCCTGAAAACACTTTGATTCCTGTGGATCAGTTTTCAGCCTCACTGCTCGTGACCTCTGACCTCCAGGTTCCAGAGCAGGTCTCGACCTCCTCAGATGAATCTACCTGCTGAATCCTCCATCGCTTCTTTATTGAGTCCAAATTGGAAAATCCCATCACACTGGCTTGTTGAGATTCAGAAAATGGCCGCTGTAACCTGGTTGAAATATGAAACAGGACCAGCTCCTCGCCAATGAACTGTCCTGTGACTGAAGCCTTTCATAGATCTCAGCGGGTCAGACTCTGTGCCTCGCCTTCCTCTCTGCCTCGTCTTCTTCTCTGCCTCGTCTTCCTCTCTGCCTCGTCTTCCTCACGGCTTTGTCTTCCTCTGGGCCTCGTCTTCCTCTCCTCCTCGTATTCCTCTCGGCCTCGTCTTCCTCTCGGCT